>NC_074668.1:64450645-64478145 GCF_029448725.1 Salvelinus fontinalis
AATTAAACTGGTGACTATCCAGAATAATAAAGAAAAATTAGATTTATTGAGGGACAAACAAACAATAGTTTTGGCATGAATCAACTTCATTCATCAGAAACGTAAGCCTATTGTTTGTTAGTTCCTCAATAAATCTATCAGATTTATGCAGCAACAGAGTGTTTCTCTTGTTTTATATATGTGTGTTTGCTGTGTGTGTGTGTGTGTGTGTGTGTGTGTGTGTGTGTGTGTGTGTGTGTGTGTGTGTGTGTGTGTGTGTGTGTGTGTGTGTGTGTGTGTGTGTGTGTGTGTGTGTGTGTGTGTGTGTGTGTGTGTGTGTGTGTGTTTGCCGAGGCGTGTGCGTCTTCGTGTTGCGTGCATATGTCTTTGTGTGGGTGTGCACGCATAAACGCTTGTGTGTGTGTGTATGTCTGCTTCTTTATGTGTGCACAAGATGGTATGTGTACGTCTGTGTCTTTGTGTACAAGCTGGTATATCTAGTTCTATCACAAGGAGGCTGTGGTAACAGCTTGACATGAGTTCTATTTCTATTAACACACCCTGCTAGGAACAGAGAGAGAGAGAGAGAGAGAGAGAGAGAGATGCTGCCAGATAGAGAACATGAGGAAAAGACTGAGGAAGGAAAGAGATGAAAAGAATGGAGCGGGGTAGACAGAGAAAGGAGAGAGAGAGAGAGAGAGAGAGAGAGAGAGAGCGAGACAGAGAGCAAGAGAGAGAGAAAGGGTGGAGAGAGAGAGCACGAGAGTGAGAGAGCAAGAGAGTGAGAAAAGTAGAGAGAGAGAGTAAAGAGAAAGAATGGAGCGAGAGAGAGAGAGAGAAAGGGTGGAGAGAAAGAGCGATAAAGAGAGAAAGGGTGGATAGAAAGAGAGAGAAAGAGAGAAAGGGTGGAGCGAGAGCGAACGAGAGCGAGAGAAAGGGGGAAGGGGGAGAGAAAGAGAGTGAGAGAGCAAGAGAGAGAAAGGGTAGAGAGAGGGAGAGAGAGAGCGAGAGAGAAAGAAGGAAGGGTGGAGAGAAAGAGAAAGGGTGGAGAGAAAGAGAGAGAGAGAGGGAGAGAAGGGTGGAGATAAAGAAAGAGAGAGAGAGAGAGAAAGGGTGGAGAGAAAGAGAGAGAAAGAGAGAACGGGTGGAGCGAGAGCGAACAAGAGCGAGAGAAAGGGTGGAGAGAAAGAGAGAGAAAGAGAGAAAGGGTTGAGAGAAAGAGAGAGAAAGAGAGAAAGGGTGGAGAGAAGGAGAGGGAAAGAGAGAAAGGGTGGAGCGAGAACGAGAGCGAGAGAAAGGGTGGAGAGAGGGAGAGCGAGAGAGTATGAGAGTGAGATAGCGAGAGCAAGGAAGAGGGAAGGGTGGAGAGAAAGAGCGAGAGAGAGAAAGAAAGTTTGAGAAAGGGTGCAGAGAAGGGGAGAAAGTATTGAGGGAAAGAGAGAAGAAGAGAGGAAGGGTGGAGCGAGAGTGAGAACGAGAGCGAGAGAAAGGGTGGAGAGAGACAGAGAGAGAAAGAGGGAAGGGTGGAGAAAGAAAGAGAAAGAGAGAACGGGTGGAGAGAACGAGAGAGAATGAGAGAAAGGGTGGAGAGAGAGAGAGAGCGAGAGAAAGGGTGGAGAGAGAGAGAGAGAAAAAGAGAGAAGGGTGTAGAGAAAGAGAGAGAAATAGAGAAAGGGTGGAGAGAGAGAGAAAGGGTGGAGAGGGAGAGAGAAAGAGATAAAAAGAGAGAAAGGATGGAGAGAAAGAGATAAAAAGAGAGAAAGGGTGGAGAGAGAGAGAGAGAGAGAAGGGTGTGAACATGACAGAGAGAGAGGCGCTGCTAGCACAGACCACAAGGGCCATAACCAGACCGCATAGAGATTTATTATCAACTGAAGATGCTCGTTAACATGTAATGATCGCTGCTCTGCGGCTCCAAACCATGAATTAACCTTCACACACTGGGTTAACACACATGGAAGAGCAGTCAGCTTATATCTGGTTGGTTAATATGACTTCCTTTATTCTATTGGATGTTTGCTGTTATTATCTAACAAGACTCACACACACTCTTACCCTGTAGTTGGAGTGGGCCCTATTGTTGGTGAACTGGCCCATAGGTGTGTGTTCGGTGCGACCAGGAGAATACATGCCCTCAGAGGCTCCCGTAGGCACATGGTGGAAGAGGAACCAGAAACCTGTCTCCTTGAAGGACACACACACAGTATGTTAACAAACACATGCAAGCATTAACACACACACACACACCATACTATACATAACAAATAAATATACAGTAATTCATCAGACTGGACATTGGGGTAATGAGGCCTACATACATACTGTACACCTGAAAACAAGGACAGATAGAAAGAGTGAATGGGAGAGAGAGAATGAGAGAGAGAGAATGAGAGAGAGAGAGAGAGAGAGAGAGAGAGAGAGAGAGAGAGAGAGAGAGAGAGAGAGAGAGAGAGAGAGAGAGAGAGGAAGCAAGCGAGGGAGATTGGGAGAGAGACTTACCTCTGAGCCTGCTGCTGCACAGTTGATGAGGTTGTTATTGGGGTTGGCAATCCAAAAGGTGGACGTAGCGCTGGAAGAGACAAAGAAAGACAAGAGGGAGGAAAAGAGAAAGAGAATGTGAGAGAGGAGGGAGAGAGAGAGAACGTGAGAGAGAGGAGGGAGGAAGAGAGAGAGAGAGAGAGCGTGAGAGAGTGAGAACGTGAGAGAGAGGAGGGTGAGAGGGTGAGAGAGTGAGAGAGTAGAGGGAGAGAGAGGAGGGAGAGAGAGAGAACGTGAGAGAGAAGGGTGAGAGAGAGAGAACGTGAGAGAGAGGAGGGTGAGAGAGAGAGAACGTGAGAGAGAGGAGGGAGAGAAAACAAGAGTTGTTGATTATCCCAGTGTCCTACTCCTCGCTTCAGGCAGCACCTCAACAGCCTTGGTTTCTCAAATGACTGCCTCGCCTGGTTCACCAACTACTTCTCAGACAGAGAAATCGAAGGGCCTGGTGTCCGGACCTCTGGCAGTCTCTATGGGGGTGTCACAGTGTTCAATTCTCGGGCCGACTCTTTTATCTGTATACATCAATGATGTCGCTCTTGCTGCTGGTGATTCTCTGATCCACCTCTACGCAGACGACACCATTCTGTATACTTCTGGCCCCTCTTTGGACATTGTGTTAACTAACCTCCAGACGAGTTTCAATGCCATACAACTCTCCTTCCGTGGCCTCCAACTGCTCTTAAATGCAAGTAAATCTAAATGCATGCTCTTCAACCAATTGCTGCCTGCACCTGCTCGCCCGTCCAGCATCACTACTCTGGACGGTTCTGACTTAAAATATGTGACAACTACAAATACCTAGGTGTCTGGTTAGACTGTAAACTCTCCTTCCAGACTCACATTAAGCATCTCAAATCCAAAATTAAATCTAGAATCGGCTTCCTACTTCGCAACAAAGCATCCTTCACTCATGCTGCCAAACATACCCTCTAAAACTGACCATCCTACCGATCCTCGACTTCGGCGATGTCATTAACAAAAGCATGGATGAAGTGGTGGTCCATGTGTGCAATTTAACTGCTGTTCTAATGGATCTTCTAATGGTCCTTTCTCAACTGTTGTGGAAATATTGTGCATTGACAGTGAATGTAGTTAACGTTAGCAGCCAGCCTGGTGCTACATGATATGACGTATACAAATAGGCCACCAGACAAGCCAATGTTTTTATAGTATGACTGAACCACTTCCTAGGTTTATTGTACTAAGAGTCATTGCAATTTATTTTCACCGGCTTCACTTTACATCAGATTGATCTTAAATTGGTCAGCAATATTGAAAACATATGATTATGGATGAACTTCTCCAGCTGTACATTATTGTTGCTTTGTAGTGTAGAGAGGTGAGCAACATGTTTTCATTTCAACAGCTACGGGTTTTGGATGATACATACGTTTTATTTTTCATCGTCCTTGAAGCATAACATTGAAATACTGTAAATTCCCATGAATTCCTAAGGAGGCTGTTCCTTAGGAGGAGTATCATAATGACGAAGAGAGGGGAGAGGAGATGAATAGGAGGGGAGAGGAGAGGAGCTAAGGGGAGAGGGGAGAGGCGAGTAGAGGAGGGAGGGAGAGGAATGGAAAGTTGGGGAGAGGAGAGGAGAGGAGAGGAGAGGAGAGGAGAGGAGAGGAGAGGAGAGGAGAGGAGAGGAGAGGAGAGGAGAGGAGAGGAGAGGAGAGGAGAGAGTGGAATGGAAAGGTGGGGAGAGGAGGGGAGAGGAGAGGCAAGGCACACATACTCTAACGTGACCGTCTCTCATGGCTTTGCAGTATTAATGTCTCCACCTGTCTGCTTATCAGTGAGGTGTCTAGATCTTTAATTGTTTCTATGAAATGTAATGTAAGGCAAATTCCTGGACTGCGTCACAAATGGCACCCTATTCACTACATAGTCCATTACTTTTGACCAAGCTCCTATATAGTGCACTACTTTTGACCCTGCAGGACCCATAGGACCATGGTCAAAAGTAGTGCACTGTCATGACATGCCCTTGGGGGGAGGATCATAGGCGCCCCACCTCTCTCTCCACAGTTTTACGATGGTCATAAATACCTGCAGGAAAACTCTCTCTCCCTACTCTCAGAAACTTAAGTTAAATCCCTTTGTCACCACAGAGAGTGACGTTACAGTATGATAACATTAAAAGGCTGAATAATTAAACAGTATTTCTGTATCCCAACATTTGGAATGGTCCGTGGGTATTTAAAGAACAATCCTGTGGAATGTGTTAATAATTTGTGGCATAACTAAAGACAGTATAACAACATAAGTGTATCTCTGAATGTGTATATTTCCCAGTTGTCAGGGTCACATCCAAATGTGGGGGATCGTATACGATTAAATGTGAAACTACTTGTGGGAAGATGTAATGAGAGAATTATTTTCCATATGAAGTCTTAACCAAGTCAGTGGCCACGCCCACGTGAGCAGACATTACATCGGCGTCATGGAACGCCCCCTTTTTCCAGAGTGTATAAAACCCACTTCCGACAAAATGTACATCAACGAGACCAACATCGTGAGCTGAGAGGGACGTAATGGCTAGAACTCTGAAACTTCAACAGAGAAGAAGAACATCTCTACAAAACTAAAGACAACACAGGAACATTCAGTCTGCAGCTGTTTAAGTACTTTAGTCTGGTAAATGCAACCGAGAACCAGTACTCTGAAAGATCCATTCTGGAGAACATTTCCCTATCAAACGACCATTGGTGCGTCTGATGTATCCATATTTAACAGACACTTCCAGAACAAAGGGAAAAAGCTACAACTACGAAAGACTTGAATCTCTGGTGGACAAACCAGAGACTTTCTGGCGACTGACTCTCCAGCAGACGGACCGGCGATTTCAACAGAGAGACAACAAATGTTTCCACTCGTAAATATGTCAAATGCAACCTCTTTTCGAATGACTGGCTGTTCATGTGGCTGTTCATGGGGCGGCAGCGTAGCCTAGTGGTTAGAGTGTTGGACTAGTAACCGAAAGGTTGCAAGTTCAAATCCCCGAGCTGACAAGCCTGTCATTTTGCCCCATTTGGGATGCAGCCCTAGTAACCGACAACTAGATACAACTCTGATTTTAACACTCAAATGGATGTGGAGACTTTTAGTCAAACCTCTAGCCTTAGAATCACAACCTAATTGGTTTTGCAAAGGGAATAGAGAATATCAGTCGGGTAATAAGCAGTGTGTGTGTGTGTGTGTGTGTGTGTGTGTGTGTGATTTAAGGTAAGATAAGGTCTCAGTCTTATTGCAGTGTTGTCTCTTCTGGCTGAGCGTGTCTCTTATGCATTAATCATACTCTGTCTCTCTAACACCAGAGATAGCAGGTTACCACGGGGACAGACATATCAGTTCAGAGGACAGACTCTATTTATACGCAGCAGACATGCTAAACAGGTGAGTGTGTGTGTACATGTACCTGTTGCTGTCTGTATATATCCATCTTACGTGTATCTATATGTGTAGATGTGAAGTCAGCCCTAGACGCTGATCTTGGGTCAGTTTAGCATCTTCCCCACTAAAAGTTAAGGTTAGGATTGCGTGAAGGGAAACTGATCCTAGATCTGTACCTAGGGGACACTTCTATTGATCTCCTCTACCTGCAGTCTTGTCGTGGGTTGGCCACATATCCGGGGAAGGCTCCCTGTGTGATATCGCGACACATCTTGCTGTCCCTGTCGGAGGGCAGCAGGGTACCAGCTCTGATCATCAGCCCCAGGCAGTGGTCAAAAGTGTTCCTCTCCTCAGGACCGTCCTCAGTGAAGAAACAGTGTCCCAGAGCATCATAGCCCACCACGTCCTTTACCTGGTAGGACAGAGAGAGGGGGGAGGGAGAGAGAGGCGGGCAAGAGAGAGTGAGGTGGGGAGAGAGAGAGAGAGAGTGAGTGAGTGGGGGAGGGAGGGAGAGAGGAGGAGGGAGAGAGAGGGAGGCGAGAGAGATAGAGAGAGTGAGGGAGAGAGGAGGGGGGAGAGAGAGGGGGGAGAGAGAGAGAAACACCAGGGTTGGGGTCAATTCCATTTAAATTCCAGTCAATTAACGGAGTACGCTGAATTTCCAATCCCAATATCTTCAATGCTTTTCAATGAGGAACATTTGGAATTGGAATTTGGTTTAGTCCTACTTTCTGAATTGACTGGAATAACCCCAATCCTGACAAACCACGCACACATTTATTTTGACTGGCACATGTCTGAAGGACGTGGTTTTCCTTCTGTCTCTTCTCTGTTATCTGCACTGGGCTAAAAACCCAATCTCATCAGATGGTGTGAAACACATCATTCCACTGAGCTACACCATTTAAAGAAAGATATTACTCTGCCTGCCACACTTGCTAGCTAGCTCATCTCACCTCTTCTTTGCGGTTGGTTTAGGGAAGTCTCCTCATGTGAGAACAGTTCACCAAACTACCTCTGCTCACACAAGACTGTATTAGCCTGCTGAGCTAAATCATGCGGTGCTAACCCCAGTCTTCATGTCTATGGAGATATTCTGACATCTGATGAAGGAGAGGAGACTAGGGCCTGAGTCTCAAATGGGACCCTATTCTCTATCTAGTGCATTATTTTAAACCAGGGTCCGTAGGGACCAGGGCCCCTGTTCTACTATGTAGGGAATAGAATAGGGTACTAATTGGGACGAAGCCGAAGCAGAAAGATAACATCTCAGAGAATTCAGTATCTCACCATCTATCTTCCATTTCCTTCTAACGCCTGAAGAGTGACAGGACACAATTGTGTTCTATCCAGTTTGTACCCAGTTTTCAGGAGCCTTGGTTTAGATACGCCATGTTGGGTAGCAACGGCACATCTCCTCGTTATGACAACGGATAGATTCTCTGATTGCCGTGGCAACACAACAGGACACCTTTAACAACCCTCCAACACATACGCACGTGGATGGGCGAAGATGAGCTTGCATGAGCGCGCGCACACACACACACCACACCACACACACACACACACACACACACACACACACACACACACACACACACACCACACACACACACACACACACACACACACACACACACACACACACACAGAATCCCACCTCAGTCTCCAACAGACTGTTCTCATAGAATTCTAGCTAGAAGCAATTATCTTCTTTTGTGCGTAATTCTATTTAGTTGCTCTGTCTGTGACCCTGTAACGTCCACAGATCATAATGTCCCTGGGTTCACAACAGTAATTAGCAACATGCATAATCATGAATATGGTTATTATCATTATTATAATTTCGTAGGTGGCTCAGATTTTTAGCAAAGACAGTGAAATAAAACCACAGGTAAGTTTCCTGAAACCCTTGTAGCTCAACCTGGATAAGGTTACAAAATTCCAGCAACTTTCCCAAAATTCCCAGGTTTTCTAGAAGTCCTGGTTCAAAGATTCCCGGAATCAGGATTTCTGAAAAACCTGGGAATTTGGGGAAAGTCAGCAGAATTGTTCAACCCAAGATGTGGAGCGTTATAACGTCTCAACAACTCAGCTACAGTCCTTGGAGAGTAACACTAATAAAATGGATGTGTTTGACTGTACCTTTTCTGTGCCTCCGTGAACGGAAGAAACCTGTCAAGTGAGGTCTGAAAATCTTTGTGTGAATGTGCTAACCCTACTGATTCAGTTAAATGTGAATGTGCTAACCCTACTGATTCAGTTAAATGTGAATGTGCTAACCCTACTGATTCAGTTAAATGTGAATGTGCTAACCCTACTGATTCAGTTAAATGTGAATGTGCTAACCCTACTGATTCAGTTAAATGTGAATGTGCTAACCCTACTGATTCAGTTAAATGTGAATGTGCTAACCCTACTGATTCAGTTAAATGTGAATGTGCTAACCCTACTGATTCAGTTAAATGTGAATGTGCTAACCCTACTGATTCAGTTAAATGACTTTACATCTAGGATCAGAAAAACAGCTGTCACCCTGCCACTCGTTTGGTATACAGCTTATATTTGGGGTCCTGCTGGGGTAAGACAGTTGATCTAACAGAAGACCTCTTTAACCACACACACACACACACACACACACACACACACACACACACACACACACACACACACACACACACACACACAGATGGTGGAGAGGCTGGGCGAAGGCGGTGTCGTCGTGACAACTGAATGGCCGACCAGCAGCACTTTTATGGAAATGTATGGAACCAAATGTCCAAGTGTGTGCCTGCATATAGCTCACCAGTAGGCCGTTAGAGCCGTGCACAGTGACACAGCGGGAGAAGGTATGGTGGATGGACAGATCGCTGACGGAGGTGGGGGGATCGTAGCCTCCCTTCTGGTCCACGTCTCCGTTCATATGGAAGTGGACAGGGTAGTGACCCATAGACTGTTGACCCATGTGCTGCAGCTCTACACCAGACACCTGCACAGACTTAAAGCCACGCTCCACCTGGGAGGGAGACATGTGGAGAGAGGGGGAGAGTGAGACAGTTAGAAAGTGAGACCGCTAGAGAGTGAGACCACTAGAGAGTGAGACCGCCAGAGAGTGAGACCGCCAGAGAGTGAGACCGCTAGAGAGTGAGACCGCCAGAGAGTGAGCCCGCTAGAGAGTGAGCCCGCTAGAGAGGGAGCCCGCTAGAGAGTGAGCCCACTAGAGAGTGAGACGGCTAGAGCGTGAGACGGCTAGAGAGTGAGACGGCTAGAGAGTGAGACGGCTAGAGAGTGAGACTGTTAGAGAGTGAGACCGTTAGAGAGTGAGACCGTTAGAGAGTGAGACCGTTAGAGCGTGAGGCCGTTAGAGAGTGAGGCCGTTAGAGAGTGAGGCCGTTAGAGAGTGAGGCCGTTACAGAGTGAGACCGTTAGAGAGTGAGACCGCTAGAGAGTGAGACCGTTAGAGAGTGAGACCGTTAGAGAGTGAGACCGTTAGAGAGTGAGACCGTTAGAGAGTGAGGCCGTTAGAGATTGAGGCCGTTAGAGAGTGAGACCGCTAGAGAGTGAGAGAAAGACAGAGAAGACAGGAGAACTTGAATGTGAAAGAAACAATGAAAGTGTGAGAGATTGAGTAGAAGACAGATAAAAAGATAGCGAGAGTTTCCATGCATGAGAGACTAATCAAATTGTTTCCATAATTCTTCATTAAAACGTGGTTGACTAGAATGTAATGGGAAGAATTTGCAGGCAGTGGAGATGGAGGTGGCTCCATTCCATACTAGCTGTGGATCTTCTCCTGGGCTGCATCCCAAATGAGAGCCCTGCATTTCCTGGTCAAAAGTACTGCACTATTATAGGGTGGCATTTGGGACACAGCCCAGGCTCTATGACTGACAGCTTCAATAAACAGCTGTCTATTGAACAGGATGCAATCCAACTCACTCTAAAGACTATGCCAGTGTGCCACCGTGTGTGTGTGTGTGTGTGTGTGTGTGTGTGTGTGTGTGTGTGTGTGTGTGTGTGTGTGTGTGTGTGTGTGTGTGTGTGTGTGTGTGTGTGTGTGTGTGTGTGTGTGTGTGTGCTTTTCTGTGTGTGTGTGTGTGTGTGTGTGTGTGTGTGTGTGTGTGTGTGTGTGTGTGTGTGTGTGTGTGTGTGTGTGTGTGTGTGTGTGTGTGTGTGTGTGTGTGTGTGTGTGTGTGTGTGTGTGTGTGTGTGTGTTTGTATCTCCCCCTAGGTTGCGCTTCACACTTTGTTTCTGTGCTGTAAATAAAATGTACCTTCATTTAGACGGAACTCAATCAAAAGAGCTTCCAAGAAACGTTCACTCATTGGAAATGATCTGCCAAACCTAATTACAGTAATGGCAAACAACATAATACAAGAAACTCTCCCAATGTGACACTCCCCGTCAGCAAAGTGACAATTGTTTATTTGTGCAAGCCTTAGCCTGTCTGCTTGCTTAAATCAGGATTGGTATCTGGCATTAATATTATCCATAGCTGTTATAGTGCTGTGTGTGTGTGTGTGTGTGTGTTTGTGTGTGTGTGTGTGTGTGTGTGTGTGTGTGTGTGTGTGTGTGTGTGTGTGTGTGTGTGTGTGTGTGTGTGTGTGTGTGTGTGTGTGTGTGTGTGTGTGTGTGTGTGTGTGTGTGTGTGTGTGTGTTTGCCTGCCTGCCTGCCTGCTTGTCCATCTGTCATAGAATCACACTGGCCTAATGACAGCCGATATACCACTGTCATAACGATGATATTACAAATGTCATTGACAGATTGCGTCACCATATGTCATCTGATGACAGTCATGACCCAAACCAGATGATTACTGTAATAATCTATTTGTCTGGCGTGTGTGACAGTCTCAGCTCTCTCTGTCCTAGCTGTGCTCCCCAGAGTCTGGGCGTCTAGCCGTGCTCGACGGGGACGGAAGGGTTGTGCTTTCTAACTAAACATCTGATTAGAACTCAACTCTATAAACGTTTCCCTTACCCTCACCTAACCTGGAAGGACAATAGATGAGCTCAGTTTCTTAATGTAACCTTTATGTTAACTGTACAGTATAGCCCAAAACAATAGCCCATTTCTTCAGGTGAAGGCCTCAAGGACTGAATAAACAGAACAGAAAGACATGATCAGGGCTGCAGAACTCTGGGAACCTCACAGACTGCAGCCCTTTCCTGCAGTCAAATGACATTGAGGCCTCATGGGTGGAAGGTTACTAATATTATTCAGAATTAATAAACACTATTTCAAAAACCCGCCGAAAATTCGGTGTTTCTATGTCAAACAGTTTTGTTATATTTCAGTCGTCTGTATTGTATATAAAGTGTAATATTGGGATGCAAACTCAACATTTAACACATTTCAACTGTATGTCTGACATGGTACAGTTGTCTTCTTTTGTTATCCCATAATCATGTGTGTGAGGTGTATACTTTTGTTTCAAAGTAGAATTGTTTACGAATACCATATCTCTGTGTGACCCTGATTTAGCCCACCTCTGTAAAAGGTTAAGGAAGTTAAGTTACCGGAATTGTCCAGCCCTACACACACTATCTACAAGTTTCGATCAGTGGAAGGATAAAGAAAAGATGAAAGTAGATGGAAGGACAAAGAGAAGATGTAGGGGTTTATGGAAGGATGAAGAGAGGATGAATGGGTGGATGGATGAATAAAGTAAAGGTGTAGATAGAGGGATGAATAGATAGATTGGAGGGGTAGAGTCGTGAACAATTAATGACATGTTAATTAAATGACCTTCACGTGTCCCCCAAAAGTGTCGAAGGCGAAGAACTTGCAGGCCTCGTTGCCGTAGCAACGCGGTTCCATCTCGCCGCGCACCAGGATGTTGCGACTCAGCAGGCCGACCTCTGCCCTCATGTCCACCCCATCCACCTCCTCACCCATGTGGAGGAACACTGGCTTACCTACACACACACACACACACACACAAAGAGTTAGAACACACCTGGCAACACACATACACAGACATACGAATGCACATGTACACACACACACACCAGGGCTTCCGTTAGCAGGTAATTTCCGGCTTTTGGCCGATAAAATAAATGAAAAGCCGATAAAATTGTAGTCAGGCAAATTGTCTGGGGCTGGTCTGCTGCTGAGGAGAGAGTGAGAGAGGAGCCTTGGCCTAAGATACTGTTGATTGTGAAGATGGAGCCCTTTTTCATCAAAGTAAAATGAAAATTAGAGAGTAGTGAAAAGCCTACATGGCGTGGCGCCAGACTGCCACCATTTAGTCTCGCTGGGCGAGTTAAAACATGTATTGGTCGCATCTGTGCGAGCTGCACATTAATTTACCTCACTCAAAACGTCTTCGTTTTTATGAGGCTAAAACCATGATTTGGTGAAACAGTAAATGGCATTATCCTCATGTTTCCTGTAATGAAAGTGTCTGCCTACCTGCCCCTGTTTCGCTGGGGCCTGCTGCTATGTTGAGCGAGGCCTGCTGCTATGTTGAGCGAGGCCTGCTGCTATGTTGAGCGAGGCCTGCTGCTATGTTGAGCGAGGCCTGCTGCTATGTTGAGCGAGGCCTGCTGCTATGTTGAGCGAGGCCTGCTGCTATGTTGAGCGAGGCCTGCTGCTATGTTGAGCGAGGCCTGCTGCTATGTTGAGCGAGGCACTCTCTCTCTCCTTTTCAGAGGGGAAAAATGCTCCAGGTGTAAGAAAAGTGTTCTGTATAACACTTTTAAATCCAATTGTGGGGAAAACACAGCTATTCTGTTGTCAAAGGTGGAGAGAGGATGTTCTCAGCTTTCTGTAGATATACTTTTTATTTCTTCGAACGCAAAAGCAACTATTTTACAAACAAGATATTTGCTATGAAACAATTTTACAAACAAGACTTTCAATATGGCTGTGAGATATGGAGCACACTAAATGTGGATTGGCCATTGCGAGTGCATAGGCCTACAACTGTAACGTATTAGTTTTTTACATTAAATGTACTGTAATAACAGCGGTGGGTATTATCTGTAGAGCTAGTGACCTAGTAGTTGGGTTTAGTTTTTACATTAAATATACTGTTAGATTAATACATGGTTACTAGCGGTGGGTATTATCTGTAGAGCTAGTGACCTAGTAGTTGGGTTTAGTTTTTACATTAAATGTACTGTTATAACAGCGGTGGGTATTATCTGTAGAGACAGTGACCTAGTAGTTGGGTTTAGTTTTTACATTAAATATACTGTAATAACAGCGGTGGGTATTATCTGTAGAGCTAGAGACCTAGTAGTTGGGTTTAGTTTTTACATTAAATATACTGTAATAACAGCGGTGGGTATTATCTGTAGAGCTAGTGACCTAGTAGTTGGGTTTAGTTTTTACATTAAATCTACTGTTAGATTAATACATGGTTACTAGCGGTGGGTATTATCTGTAGAGCTAGAGACCTAGTAGTTGGGTTTAGTTTTTACATTAAATATACTGTTAGATTAATACATGGTTACTAGCAGTGGGTATTATCTGTCGAGACAGTGACCTAGTAGTTGGGTTTAGTTTTTACATTAAATATACTATTAGATTAATACATGGTTACTAGCAGTGGGTGTTATCTGTAGAGACAGTGACCTAGTAGTTGGGTTTAGTTTTTACATTAAATGTACTGTCATGACTTGGCCCTCTTTGGGGATAGCGAGTACCATCCCCCTCTCTCTGCACCATCCCCCTCTCTCTCTCACCATCTCTCTCTCTTCCCCCTACACCCAGGCTCTGTTATCGCAGGTCATAAATTCCTAGAGGAGTCTCTCCCCTCATGGCCAGAGTGTAGAGAGAGAAGGTTTCAAAGGAGAACAAAGGAATCTCTTCTCCATCATAGAACTTGAGAACTGAACAACGTACATGTTTTGTAGAAGGTATACACGGTCGGGGGAGAATCCAGCTACGACCGGTCCATTTCGTTTAATGTTTGTGAAACTCATGAGACACAATACAGCCACATTACCATAACTCTGTTTATACAAGAGTCCCAGTTATGAGGTGGGCATCTAATTGTTGTATAAAATGAATGAGTAAAGATGAAACTATTTGTGAAATTATGTAATGTGATTATAAACTGTTTAATGAAGGAAACTCCAATTTCCTTTGGAGTTTAACTAAGTCATAGGCCCGCCCCATGAGCACAGATATTGATCTGGCATCATGGGACAGCCCTTTTCTACTGTTCTGGATATAACCCCCACCTTGGGAATTTCCCTTTAGACCAGTACCTCGATCACAGAGGGAGCTACGGTTTGAGTGGAGACCAAGTTTACCTCGATTACTGAGGGAGCTACGGTTTGAGTAGAGACCAAGCTTACCTCGATTACTGAGAGGGCTAAGGGTTGAGTAGAGACCAAGCTTACCTCGATTACTGAGAGGGCTAAGGGTTGAGTAGAGACCATAAACCTGAGTATAAGCTAAGGTTGTAATGGTTGTTGAAACACAGACTATCGATACCGACAGAATAAGAACAAATCTTTGATACTAATTACTAGTCTACAGCTAGGAATTCTATACCATTGAATGTGGAGGCCGACAACCACCGAAACACCTATTCTATAACAATATTTCTGAATGGGACTCTGAAGTATCCATCCTAACCACGAAAGACGGGCGGATGAACTTCCAACAGAAAGAAGGACGATTCCAACAGATCACGTGACACACTGAGCATGAATATATATATTGATTGCAATTATTCCCGAATGAGTGAGCGTTCATGTGCAAAGGAGTAGCATTTCAATGGTTATAATTATCAACTGTGTAGTGTCTTTTGTCTTTCGCGCCCTTCTCAGTTCCTTTGTCTACCAAGCCGCCATACCGGTTAAGCCCACCATGGCACATCCCATATCATTTCCTTGTAACCATATCTACTTTGTTTGTTTGTTTATGCATTTCTGTGATTATTTAGTTAGTTAGTAAATAAATGATTGAGACAATTGATGTATGGATGATTCATAGTGAAGACTGGGTTCGTGCAGATAACCAACAATTTACGACGTTTGGAATGAGACTAACGTGAGGTAAAGAATAATTCATTAATTAGAAGACTAATTGATCAGATATTAAAATATCTGAAAAGTTACAGTAGGAAAATTATAACTTTGTCATCTGAAGATTTTCCTTGGTGCCCCGACTTCCTAGTTAATTACATTTACATGATTAGTTTAATCACGTAATAATAATTACAGAGAATTGATTTGATAAAATAACAGTCTTCAATTTAATGTACTGTTAGATTAATACATGGTTACTAGCAGTGGGTATTATCTGTCGAGACAGTGACCTAGTATTTGGGTTTTGTTTTTACACTGACTCAGGTGGTGAATTTGCACCAAATAAATTGGCCTATAATATTAGAGCACATTAAGATGCAAATGCATCTCTATTGAAAGAACTACAATCAGAAAATTCCGAGCACTATTTTAACAGTAATATAGAACAATATCATAATTGTCTGCTCAAAATGCATGACAATCACTGGGTTAGGTTGGTCGTTCAAATATTTTGAATCACAACATGAAAATATGATGAAACAACGTATTTCTTCAATAACATCTCAGTAGTCTAATACACTTTCTAAATAGTACTATCATTAAATAGTACCCGCAAAACACCAGTCTCAACGTCAACAGTGAAGAGGCAACTCCGGGATGCTGGCCTCCTAGGCAGAGTTGCAAAGAAAAAGCCATATCTCAGACTGGCCAATAAAAAGAAAAGATTAACATGGGCAAAAGAACACAGACACTGGACAGAGGAACTATCAGACACCTCTTCACTGTTAACATTGAGACTGGTGTTTTGCAGGTACTATTTAATGAAGCTGCCAGTTGAGGACTTGTGATGCTCCAGATACTCAACTAGTCTAAAGAAGGACAGTTTTACTTCTTTAATCCGGACAACAGCTTTTAGCTGTGCTAACACAATTGCAAAAGGGTTTTCTAATGATCAATTATCCTTTTAAAATGATACATTTGGATTAGCTAACACAACATGGCATTGGAACACAGGGGTGATGGTTGCTGATAATGGGCCTCTGTACGCCTATGTAGATATTCAATTAAAAATCTGCCGTTTCCAGCTACAATAGTCATTTACAACATTAACAATGTCTACACTGTATTTCTGATCAATTTGATGTTATTTTAAATGGACAAAACATTTACTTTTCTTTCAAAAACAAGGACATTTCTAAGTGACCAAAACTTTTGAACGGTAGTGTATATATTAATATTAATATCATAAAGTGGACACCTAAACCTATAGCTATGCATCCAATGCCCTGATGCATTAGTGCTCTGATTGCTGAACCATGAGGTGGACAATTATTGTTTTAGAAAAGTAAAAACCAATAAAGCAATAGGCTTTAAAGTTTTGCATATTCTACACACCCAAACACAAGGAATAGTTGTTTGTAATTAGTTAGGCTGTTTTTAAGGACATGTAAATGTGGCTCATTTGGCCAACAACCCTCATTTATTGATGGTGCTGGCTGCGTGGGTGGAAGCTCTAATGGGTAACACACCCAATCCATATGTCCGATAAAGTTAAATCTTCCCTGACACACACATACTGTATGTACGCACACACACACAGAATATACACACCGAAGCACCTGCCTGGAACATGTGAGAGCATCACTCTCAGAAGGCAACCAGAGAATGTTTTTAGTGTTGTTCTTTAGAGTCAACTTACACTGGTGGGAAAAAATTGCCCTGTGATTTTAGAAGGCCTTTTAGACTGAAAGTGGAGGGAGATAAACTGGAGTGTGTGTGTGTGTGTGTGTGTGTGTGTGTGTGTGTGTGTGTGTGTGTGTGTGTGTGTGTGTGTGTGTGTGTGTGTGTGTGTGTGTGTGTGTGTGTGTGTGTGTGTGTGTGTGTGTGTGTGTGTGTGTAGAGGGATCACTTGCGATACCAAGCGAAATTCAACATTTGTGCAGGTCCTCCGGAAGTTGGGAGACAGCATCAAAACCAGCCACTAGGGGCAAAAAACAACATCCAAGAACTAGTGCCCCACACTGGGATTGAATCCAGTTGTTTCTGTGTGCCTAAATTTAACACATTGGTCACAGAATGTCGTCACTCACTCACTCACACAGGAATCGGTCTGTGAAGGATTTGTCTGTATTTGAATGTGATTGTCTGTCTCTTCAGACGTCTCCCTTTAGTCTGAAGATGTCACCACCTCTCAGCTGTCACAAGAACCACTCTGTAGTTGGCAGGGCCACAGAACAAACACAGAGAGAAAGGGTGAGAAACGGGAAGAGATTTAATGGAGGGAAGTTGAGGAAGATTATGATGGTGGGTGTTAAAGGTCACAGAATGAGTCTGCCAGTCCAGCTACTGGGGAGGTAGATATATGACAGATGAGAACTATTAGAGGGGGATGGAGAGAGGAGAGGAATAATCACGAGATGAGAGGAGAGAAAGGGAGAGAGGAAATGAGAGAGTGAGAGGAGAGGTTGTGACAAGAACATCCCACTGTCTGTGACATCTAATGATCCAAGTAGATACTAAAGAAATATGAATGAGTTCAGAACATTCACTTTCCCCAGGTTCAGTCTTCTCTCCTCACTAATGGCATCACATGACTTGTTAAGAGGAGAAAAACATGAAAAAATAACAAAACAAAGAGAGGAATCTAAGAAAATAACAGCTCCTACTGCCCGCCCACACACTAGACACAAACACTACAGTCATTAAATGCCAAAGAGTTATGGAAGGAAAATAAGAAGAAAGCAATTGAAATGACAAATAAGAGTAAAAGAATCAGAGACACAGCTGGTCAGCCACACATCTCAACCCTGATACTGATAACACCTTTCTGTACCAACAAAGTGACTGGATCACTTCTCAGGATTTACTCATCACTGCAATAAAGACTGACAGCAATCGCTGCACCCCTTCTCTCCACCCTCTTTCTCTCTTTCCTCCGCTCCTGCCCCCGTCTACCACTCTCTCTCCCAATTGTTAATGATGCGGAGGAAACAGGCAGAGTTAGATACCTGGGTACTGTTGGTTCTGAAATGGTCTGCCTTGAGGGAGCCGTTGGAAAGAATCCCGGCCACCTTTTGCCCTGCTACTGACGCTCCCCTGACAACACTGACAAACTGCACCCTCCACTGACGAACGGAGAGAGTTGGAGAACATACCGTGACCCTATTAGGAATGAGAATGTGTCTGTGAGTGTTTGTATAACTGTGTCTGCCAGCCTAACTGCCTGCCTGTCTGAGATTATCATGGTCAAAATATTTAATTTGGATATACACATTAATATTATTGTGAACCACATGCAGAGACACATTATCAACTGTCCCTGAAAATGCGTCATTAGCCACACACACTTTCCAATTAAAAGAAGCTCTTTCTCTCCGCTCTCTCCTCTCTCTCCGCTCTCTCCTCTCTCTCCTCTCACTCCTCTCACTCCTCTCTCTCCTCTCTCTCCGCTCTCTCCGCTCTCTCCGCTCTCTCCGCTCTCTCCTCTCTCTCCGCTCTCTCCGCTCTCTCCGCTCTCTCCGCTCTCTCCGCTCTCTCCTCTCTCTCCGCTCTCTCCGCTCTCTCCGCTCTCTCCTCTCTCTCCTCTCTCTCCTCTCTCTCCTCTCTCTCCTCTCTCTCCTCTCTCTCCTCTCTCTCCTCTCTCTCCTCTCTCCGCTCTCTCCTCTCTCCGCTCTCTCCTCTCTCTCCTCTCTCTCCTCTCTCTCCTCTCTCTCCTCTCTCTCCGCTCTCTCCGCTCTCTCCGCTCTCTCCTCTCTCTCCTCTCTCTCCTCTCTCTCCGCTCTCTCCGCTCTCTCCGCTCTCTCCGCTCTCTCCGCTCTCTTGCATGACTGAATGCACTGGCCACGCCCACATGCCACAACCATATGCAAGACAGAAATAGCAGACACACTGTATATATAGAATTTAGCCAACTTATTAACTGACTGCCATTTCCCATTTAGCAGAAACCTTTATCCAAACAGGCTTATGTTTTGGCGTCATGGCCTTCATCAAAGCCTTGGGTAGACTAGCCTCTGCCTAACTCTTTAGACATACACAACAAGAGCTTCTAATTGTGCATCACTGGAGGGCTACTTGCGGAATTAATAAACACAGAAATTAAATTAATAGGTAGATTGAAGTTGAAAGGGGTTGGTGATGAGCCAGAGTCTACCTATCATTAAAATAGATTTAACACACACACACACACACACACACACACACACACACACACACACACACACACACACACACACACACACACACACACACACACACCTAATTAATAGGCCTAGAAAACAGAGGTGCAGCCCCTAGATAAACAACTCATTATTCAGGGAATTTTAAACATTGATGTATCTACTGTGGAAGACTTCAGAGTGAACTACTTTCTGCTCTTATAGTCAAACTAACAAAAAGCATGTAAGCATCCACACACACACACACACACACACACACACACACACACACACACACACACACACACACACACACACACACACACACACACACACACACACACACACACACACACACACACACACACACAGCCAATTGAGGGCATGTCATATTAAATCAGTGGTAACTTTTAAAAAGCAGAGATAGAGTCAGAGAGAATGGCTGGGAGCTGAAAGGAATGAAGGCAGCGACCCAACAGAATGTCATGTAACGTCAACACAGGTAAGGTTAACAGACAACTGTATCACAGGAGGTTGGTGGCACCTTAACTAGGGAGGACGGGCTCGTGGTAATGGCTGGAGCACAATAGGTGGAATGGTACCAAATACATCAAATAAATGGTTTCCATGTGTTTTGATGCCACTCCATTTACACCTTTCCAGACATGATTATGAGTCGTCCTCCCCTCAGCAGCCTCCACTGAACTGCGAGTGTGTGTGTGTGTGTGTGTGTGTGTGTGTGTGTGTGTGTGTGTGTGTGTGTGTGTGTGTGTGTGTGTGTGAACTCTGTCAGAGTGTATGGTATCTCTCTCTGAGAAGAACACTCAGTCCCTTTCTCCCTTCCTCTCACTGAACCAGAGAGAGAGACGTTTCATTGGCTGAAACTCAGCCCCAACAGATACACATGCACGCAGACAGATATACACAAATATAAAAAAAGCACACACACACAAACACACACACAGACCCACGCAGACCCACGCAGACCATCTTGCTGTAGGCTGGTTTGACCTACTAGTCTGATAACAGATCTTTTCATGTTTCTCTCTTTGATATTAGAGTCCTCAGATCATCTGGTTCAGGGTGGGGCAACTGGCGGCCCGCGGATCAATTTCCACAAAAACCTCAGCTTCTCAACTTCCTGTTGAGAGTTAGAATGTAGAATACACTAAATCTTACCTCTGTCTCATGGCAAAATGTGTAGAATTGCAGGAAATGAACTCTAAAACATACATGGTGTGTGTGTGTGTGTGTGTGTGTGTGTGTGTGTGTGTGTGTGTGTGTGTGTGTGTGTGTGTGTGTGTGTGTGTGTGTGTGTGTGTGTGTGTGTGTGTGTGTGTGTGTGTGTGTGTGTGTGTGTGTGTGTATGTGTGTGGCCTTTTCCGAATACCCGCACTTGAAATCTAAGAAAAAAAGACAGAAAGAAAGAAAGAAAAGAGAGGCAGAGATGGATAAATATGTAAAGACAGAGAAAGAGAGACAGATGGATAAATATGTAAAGACAGAGAAAGAGAGACAGATGGATAAATATGTAAAGACAGAGAAAGAGAGACAGATGGATAAATATGTAAAGACAGAGAAAGAGAGACAGATGGATAAATATGTAAAGACAGAGAAAGAGAGACAGATGGATAAATATGTAAAGACAGAGAAAGAGAGACATATGGATAAATATGTAAAGACAGAGAAAGAGAGACAGATGGATAAATATGTAGAGACAGAGAAAGAGAGACAGATGGATAAATATGTAGAGACAGAGAAAGAGAGACAGATGGATAAATATGTAGAGACAGAGAAAGAGATACAGATGGATAAATATGTAGAGACAGAGAAAGAGAGACAGATGGGTAAATATGTAGAGACAGAGAAAGAGAGACAGATGGATAAATACGTAGAGACAGAGAAAGAGAGACAGATGGATAAATATGTAAAGACAGAGAAAGAGAGACAGATGGATAAATATGTAAAGACAGAGAAAGAGAGACAGATGGATAAATATGTAGAGACAGAGAAAGAGAGACAGATGGATAAATATGTAGAGACAGAGAAAGAGAGACAGATGGATAAATATGTAAAGACAGAGAAAGAGAGACAGATGGATAAATATGTAGAGACAGAGAAAGAGAGACAGATGGATAAATATGTAAAGACAGAGAAAGAGAGACAGATGGATAAATATGTAGAGACAGAGAAAGAGGGACAGATGGATAAATATGTAAAGACAGAGAAAGAGGGACAGATGGATAAATATGTAAAGACAGAGAAAGAAAGACAGATGGATAAAGATGTAGAGACAGAGAAAGAGAGACAGATGGATAAATATGTAAAGACAGAGAAAGAGAGACAGATGGATAAATATGTAAAGACAGAGAAAGAGAGACAGATGGATAAATATGTAGAGACAGAGAAAGAGAGACAGATGGATAAAGATGTAGAGACAGAGAAAGAGAGACAGAGATGGATAAATATGTAAAGACAGAGAAAGAGGGACAGATGGATAAATATGTAGAGACAGAGAAAGAGAGACAGAGATGGATAAATATGTAAAGACAGAGAAAGAGAGACAGATGGATAAATATGTAGAGACAGAGAAAGAGAGACAGAGATGGATAAATATGTAAAGACAGAGAAAGAGGGACAGATGGATAAATATGTAAAGACAGAGAAAGAGGGACAGATGGATAAATATGTAAAGACAGAGAAAGAAAGACAGATGGATAAAGATGTAGAGACAGAGAAAGAGAGACAGATGGATAAATATGTAAAGACAGAGAAAGAGGGACAGATGGATAAATATGTAAAGACAGAGAAAGAGGGACAGATGGATAAATATGTAAAGACAAAGAAAGAGAGACAGATGGATAAATATGTAAAGACAGAGAAAGAGAGACAGATGGATAAATATGTAAAGACAGAGAAAGAGAGACAGATGGATAAATATGTAAAGACAGAGAAAGAGAGACAGATGGATAAATATGTAGAGACAGAGAAAGAGAGACAGATGGATAAATATGTAAAGACAGAGAAAGAGAGACAGATGGATAAATATGTAGAGACAGAGAAAGAGAGACAGATGGATAAAGATGTAGAGACAGAGAAAGAGGGACAGATGGATAAATATGTAAAGACAGAGAAAGAGAGACAGATGGATAAATATGTAAAGACAGAGAAAGAGAGACAGATGGATAAATATGTAGAGACAGAGAAAGAGAGACAGATGGATAAATATGTAGAGACAGAGAAAGAGAGACAGATGGATAAATATGTAGAGACAGAGAAAGAGAGACAGATGGATAAATATGTAGAGACAGAGAAAGAGAGAAAGAGATGGATAAATATGTAAAGACAGAGAAAGAGAGACAGATGGATAAATATGTAAAGACAGAGAAAGAGAGACAGATGGATAAATATGTAAAGACAGAGAAAGAGAGACAGAGATGGATAAATATGTAAAGACAGAGAAAGAGGGACAGATGGATAAATATGTAAAGACAGAGAAAGAGGGACAGATGGATAAATATGTAAAGACAGAGAAAGAAAGACAGATGGATAAAGATGTAGAGACAGAGAAAGAGAGACAGATGGATAAATATGTAAAGACAGAGAAAGAGGGACAGATGGATAAATATGTAAAGACAGAGAAAGAGGGACAGATGGATAAATATGTAAAGACAGAGAAAGAGAGACAGATGGATAAATATGTAAAGACAGAGAAAGAGGGACAGATGGATAAATATGTAGAGACAAAGAAAGAGAGACAGATGGATAAATATGTAAAGACAGAGAAAGAGAGACAGATGGATAAAGATGTAGAGACAGAGAAAGAGAGACAGATGGATAAATATGTAAAGACAGAGAAAGAGAGACAGATGGATAAATATGTAGAGACAGAGAAAGAGAGACAGATGGATAAATATGTAAAGACAGAGAAAGAGGGACAGATGGATAAAGATGTAAAGACAGAGAAAGAGAGACAGATGGATAAATATGTAGAGACAGAGAAAGAGAGACAGATGGATAAATATGTAAAGACAGAGAAAGAGAGACAGATGGATAAATATGTAGAGACAGAGAAAGAGAGACAGATGGATAAATATGTAAAGACAGAGAAAGAGAGACAGATGGATAAATATGTAGAGACAGAGAAAGAGAGACAGATGGATAAATATGTAAAGACAGAGATGGAGAGACAGATGGATAAATATGTAGAGACAGAGAAAGAGGGACAGATGGATAAATATGTAAAGACAGAGAAAGAGAGACAGATGGATAAATATGTAGAGACAGAGAAAGAGAGACAGATGGATAAATATGTAGAGACAGAGAAAGAGAGACAGATGGATAAATATGTAGAGACAGAGAAAGAGAGACAGATGGATAAAGATGTAGAGACAGAGAAAGAGAGACAGATGGATAAATATGTAGAGACAGAGAAAGAGAGACAGATGGATAAATATGTAGAGACAGAGAAAGAGAGACAGATGGATAAATATGTAGAGACAGAGAAAGAGAGACAGATGGATAAATATGTAGAGACAGAGAAAGAGAGACAGATGGATAAATATGTAGAGACAGAGAAAGAGAGACAGATGGATAAATATGTAGAGACAGAGAAAGAGAGACAGATGGATAAATATGTAGAGACAGAGAAAGAGAGACAGATGGATAAATATGTAGAGACAGAGAAAGAGAGACAGATGGATAAAGATGTAGAGACAGAGAAAGAGGGACAGATGGATAAATATGTAAAGACAGAGAAAGAGAGACAGATGGATAAATATGTAAAGACAGAGAAAGAGAGACAGATGGATAAATATGTAGAGACAGAGAAAGAGAGACAGATGGATAAATATGTAGAGACAGAGAAAGAGAGACAGATGGATAAATATGTAGAGACAGAGAAAGAGAGACAGATAGATAAATATGTAAAGCCAGAGAAAGAGAGACAGATGGATAAATATGTAAAGCCAGAGAAAGAGAGACAGATGGATAAATATGTAAAGACAGAGAAAGAGAGACAGATGGATAAATATGTAAAGACAGAGAAAGAGAGACAGAGATGGATAAATATGTAAAGACAGAGAAAGAGAGACAGATGGATAAATATGTAAAGACAGAGAAAGAGAGACAGATGGATAAATATGTAAAGACAGAGAAAGAGAGACAGATGGATAAATATGTAAAGACAGAGAAAGAGAGACAGATGGATAAATATGTAAAGACAGAGAAAGAGAGACAGATGGATAAATATGTAAAGACAGAGAAAGAGGGACAGATGGATAAATATGTAAAGACAGAGAAAGAGGGACAGATGGATAAATATGTAAAGACAGAGAAAGAAAGACAGATGGATAAAGATGTAGAGACAGAGAAAGAGAGACAGATGGATAAATATGTAGAGACAGAGAAAGAGAGACAGATGGATAAATATGTAAATACAGAGAAAGAGGGACAGATGGATAAATATGTAAATACAGAGAAAGAGAGACAGATGGATAAATATGTAAAGACAGAGATGGAGAGACAGATGGATAAATATGTAGAGACAGAGAAAGAGGGACAGATGGATAAATATGTAAAGACAGAGAAAGAGAGACAGATGGATAAATATGTAGAGACAGAGAAAGAGAGACAGATGGATAAATATGTAGAGACAGAGAAAGAGAGACAGATGGATAAATATGTAGAGACAGAGAAAGAGAGACAGATGGATAAATATGTAGAGACAGAGAAAGAAAGACAGATGGATAAATATGTAGAGACAGAGAAAGAGAGACAGATGGATAAAGATGTAGAGACAGAGAAAGAGAGACAGATGGATAAATATGTAGAGACAGAGAAAGAGAGACAGATGGATAAATATGTAAAGACAGAGAAAGAGAGACAGATGGATAAATATGTAGAGACAGAGAAAGAGAGACAGATGGATAAATATGTAGAGACAGAGAAAGAGAGACAGATGGATAAATATGTAGAGACAGAGAAAGAGAGACAGATGGATAAATATGTAAAGACAGAGAAAGAGAGACAGATGGATAAATATGTAGAGACAGAGAAAGAGAGACAGATGGATAAATATGTAAAGACAGAGATGGAGAGACAGATGGATAAATATGTAGAGACAGAGAAAGAGGGACAGATGGATAAATATGTAAAGACAGAGAAAGAGAGACAGATGGATAAATATGTAGAGACAGAGAAAGAGAGACAGATGGATAAATATGTAGAGACAGAGAAAGAGAGACAGATGGATAAATATGTAGAGACAGAGAAAGAGAGACAGATGGATAAAGATGTAGAGACAGAGAAAGAGAGACAGATGGATAAATATGTAGAGACAGAGAAAGAGAGACAGATGGATAAATATGTAGAGACAGAGAAAGAGAGACAGATGGATAAATATGTAGAGACAGAGAAAGAGAGACAGATGGATAAATATGTAGAGACAGAGAAAGAGAGACAGATGGATAAATATGTAGAGACAGAGAAAGAGAGACAGATGGATAAATATGTAGAGACAGAGAAAGAGAGACAGATGGATAAATATGTAGAGACAGAGAAAGAGAGACAGATGGATAAATATGTAGAGACAGAGAAAGAGAGACAGATGGATAAAGATGTAGAGACAGAGAAAGAGGGACAGATGGATAAATATGTAAAGACAGAGAAAGAAAGACAGATGGATAAAGATGTAGAGACAGAGATGGAGAGCAATTACATCAGATATAATGTGATGTAGAGAGGAAGCTCGTGACTTATTATGATGCCCCAGAGGCCTTCAGAAGCCTGGGAATAGATCAATGTTCAGCCCCAGGAGGAGAGAGCCTTTCTGGGATACAAGCATTTCCCACAGCAAGTGCTGCCTAAATCCCTGTAAGTCAGGTGGAATGGAGTTCAGGTTTGGAGATAGAGTTGAGTTGTGCTTCGGGCCAGGCGTCTGATTAGGAACATGTTGTATAGGTTTACAGGGATTTAGACAGTGTTTGCTGCCAGAAGCCTCTGGAGCTTCTTAGTAAGTCAAGCTTCCTTTCTTCATCTCATCTAATTGCTCACTATCTTCCTTTGTCTCTCTCTCAGGTTCAGACTGCGCTCAATGAACACTTATTTGACTATTGTCTCTACGCTTGTATAATGGTGTGGCAGACACACACAGACACACACACACACACACACACACACACACACACACACACACACACACACACACACACACACACACACACACACACACACACACACACACAGACACAGACACACAGACACACACAGACACACACAGACACACACAGATACAGACACACACACAGACACAGACACAGACACACACAGACACAGACACACACAGACAAAGAAAGAAAGGTGGTGGTGTCACAACTTCCACCGAAGTCGGCTCTTCTCCTTGTTCGTTCGACGGTCGACGTCACCGGCTTTCTAGCCGTCGCCGCTCCATTTTTTATGTATCCATTTGTTTTGTCTTGTTCCCTGCACACCTGGTTTTCATTCCCCAATCAATCTACATGTATTTACATTCTACATTCTACATAAATGTACTCTACATTTATTCCCCATCATGTCTTTGTGTGAGATTGTTTGTGTTGCGTGTGCTTGTTGACGCGCCAGACTGGCTTGTTTTTTCACTGTTATTTTTCACAAAGATGTTTATTGTTAAACATAATTCTTGTGACTGTTTTCCACGTTTTGCCTAAATAACATGTGCGCCTGTTCACAAATCTCTGCTCTCCTGCACTTGACTTCGCTACCAGTACACACACATCTGACAGGTGGGGTGTCAGAATACTTATTTGAATTTTGTGAGTCTGTCTGGCCAAAGATGTCACTTGGTTCGGGCCATTTGCATTAAAAGAAAAAAGGACTTTAGAAGGCTTTAGGGTTGTGTCCCAAATTACACCTTATTCCCTTTACAGTGCTACTAGATCCCTGGTCAAATGTAGTGCACTGTGTAGGGAATATGCTGCCATTTGGGACACTGACTAGGAGTTGGAACACTCTAACCTTGTTATTGTGAGTATGAGGGTGAGAAATGTAAAACACATGGTAGAATGAAACACACACACACACACACACACACACACACACACATTATTATACAACTCACTATTATACAACTTCCACTTATGCGTTCGCAAGAATCTCTCCAACAGCTATTTTCAGCACATTAACAATCTTCTCTCTGTCCGTCCCAATGAGCAGTGTGTTACAAAACCATCACACACACACACGGCCCATTCCAGAGGTATGGACAGAGAGTCTAGTGATCGTCATTTAGTAGGTCAAGCATCTGAACTGGGATGCAGAAATCTGTGGCAATTACAAACATGACCTGTGCTTCATTCTCAGGCCTGTATTCTCCCTATTTAGTGCACTACTTTTGAGTATAGCCCTATTGGCCCTAGTCTAAAGTAGTGCACTATATAGCCCTA